>NW_024081295.1:1061488-1099356 GCF_003009895.1 Hyaena hyaena | reverse complement strand
AATCTCTCAGGTTTTGTAAGGTTTCCAATGTCTTCAGATCTTTTCTGTGTGATGTATGGGCGCGAGTGCAAGTACGGAGCTCCTTACTTCTCCGCCATCTTGCCCTCTCCCCTCAAACTATTCCAAAAAAATAGAAAAGGAATAGAAAAGGAAGAAAAACTTACAAATTTATTTTATTAGTTCAGCATTACCCTGATACCAAAACCAGATAAATACACCACTGAAAAAGAGAACTATAGGCCAATTGATATCCCTGATGAACATAGATGCAAAAATCCTCAACAAAATATTAGCAAACTGAATTTGATTATATATTAAAAAAATCATTCACTATGATCAAGTGGGATTTATCTCTCAGTTGCAATTGTGGTTCAATATGTACAAATCAATTGACCTGATATATCACATCAATAAATGAAAGGATAAGAATCATCTGACCACTTCAATAGATTCAGAAAAAGGATTTGACAAAATACAATATCCATTCATGATGAAAACCCTCAACAGAATAGGTTTATTGGGAACATATCTCAACATAATAAAGCCCATATAAGAAAAACGCATGATAAGATTATCCGGAGAGTTTTTCCCATAAGGTCAGGATCAAGACAAAGATGCCCACTCTCACCACTGTTACTCAGCATAGTACTGGAAGTCCTAGCCACAGCAGTCAGGCAAGAAAAAGGAATAAAAGCCATCAAAATCAGTAAGAAAGAAATACAACTTTTATTATTTGCAGATGACATCATACTGTATATAGAGAATGCAAAAGACTCCATCAAAAAACTACTAGAACTGATATGTGAATTCAGTAGAGGCATAGGATATAAAATCAATGTACAGAAATATGTTGCATTTCTACATACTAATAATGAAGCAGCAGAAAGAGAAATTGAGAAATATATCCCATTTACAATTGAACCAAAAACCATAAGATACCTAGGAATAAACCTAACGAAAAAGGTGAAAGACCTGTACCCTGAAAAATATAAAACACTGTTGAAAGAAATTGAAGATAACACAAAGAACTGGAAAAACATTCCATGCTCATGGATTCGAAGAACAAATATTGTTAAAATGTTTATCCTACCCAAAGCAATCCACACATTTAATGCAATTCCTATCAAAATACCAGAAGCATTTTTCACAAAATTAGGACAAACAATCCTAAAATTTGTGTGGAACCACAAAAGACCTCAGCCAAAGCAATCTTGAAAAAAGAAAAGCAAAGTGGAGGTTTCACAATTCTGGACTTCAAGTTATATTACAATTCCATAGTCATCAAAACAGTGTGGTACTGGTACAAAAATAGACACACAGACTGTAGAGCATAATAGAAAATTCAGAGATTCATCCACAACTCTATGGTCAATTAATCTTCAAGAAAACAGGAAAGGATATCCAATGGAAAAAATACAGTCTCTTCAACAAATGGTGCTGTGGAAACTGGATAGCAAAATGCAAAAGAAAAAGAGGACCACTTTCTTACACCATACACAAAGATGCACTCAAAATGTTAGATTAAAGACATAAACTTGTGACCTGAGCCAAAGTCAGACACTTAACCGACTAAGCCAACCAGGTGCCACTAGCAGGGTCCATTTTTCAATCAGAGCCAATCACATTTATGTATATAATCAAAACTTGGACCAATAAGTTTGCTATTTGTTTCTTGTGTAAACTGGAAAACACATTACATATTTAGATGACTAAACATCAAGAAATAATTTCTTAAAAGATATGTTTTTATTTACTTAAATAATCTCTACACCACATGGTGGACATGAATTCATGATCCTGAGATCAAGAGTCACATATTCTTCTGACTGAGCCAGGCAGGTGACCCAAGTTATGATATCCATCACCATCTCCCCTCCCATGAAAAAATGCATTTTGAAAAAATACACATAATAGTTAGAAAAACAACATATGTGGGTGTTTTTCAATCAGTAGAACAATAAACAAAATGAATTATATAAAATTTGACATAATTATATCATAGGAATGGCTTTCTTATGTATAGTTCTCCTCAACTAAATTTGTTGACTGTAAAGCAAGATGACACAAACCGTAGTAAATAAGAAGTTTGACCTTTAAAATTTTGGACTGATTTTAAAAATAAATATTCATTTACAAAACAAGAACAAGATTAGTTGTGCAAATAGGGGTTAAGTACTGTTCCCTCAGGCACTCATTCACCTTGAAGTTGTTAGTATAAATACAGTGAACCTAAATGCTTTATCTCTAAAGCTGAATAGTCCGACTTTCGCTTAGGTCATGATCTTGCCGTTAGTGGGTTTGAGCCCCACATTGGGCTCTGTGCTGCCATCTCAGAGCCTGGAGCCTGTTTCAGTCTGTGACTCCCTCTCTCTCTGACCCTCTCCTGCTCACGCTGTCTCTCTCTCTCTCCTAAGGGGTAAAAAAAAATAGATGTTGAGCCTTCCTGTGGAAGAAAACATCTATTTTCTAAAACTGAATAATAATTTTACCTTCTTCGTAAAATAGTTTTAAGAATTAAGTTTAAAAAAACTTTAATTATTTTAATTATTACTAAACTCAAGTCTGCAAAAAGCATTC
Source organism: Hyaena hyaena (assembly GCF_003009895.1). NCBI lineage: Eukaryota > Metazoa > Chordata > Mammalia > Carnivora > Hyaenidae > Hyaena > Hyaena hyaena. Next base: position 1,096,779 of record NW_024081295.1, on the reverse strand, counting down.
AAATAAATATGAATAACAGCATTTACTAATTTTTTATTACTACAACTATACGCAGTAATCTCAAAGGGAAGTCAAATGAAAACTACATTAGATAGATGCTATTTAATTTCAAGATGGAAAGGTTATAGTAATGAACTTTATTTGGGTATACATTATATATTTATTCAAGAATTGATTTAGATAGAGATGCTCTTTTAATTGGATATAAGTAGATTGTACCAAAAGACATGTCACAGCCTTCTTGTATTTAGGAACACTACACAAACTTAAGCACTGTGATTGGAGCCATTTAAATAAAAACCCCCCAAAAAGCACAAAAATAAGAAAAAAATGTTCCACTAAATTGACCAGGAAAGGGACACTTGTTTACAGTATGGCAGCTAAAACAGGAAGACAGAGTATTACCTTCTTTGACCTCAGCTGAGACGTTTCATTGGACAACTCAAAATCTTCACTGCCCTACATACAGCCACAAATGACCACAAAAGTGCCATGATTATAGATTTTGGGGTTGTAAATAAATTTTAGTGAGTAGGCAAATACCCACATATAAAATGCATTGATAATGAGAATCAACTGCATATAGCTCTCCCTTAGGGTGGGTTGCAATATTTGGTAATAACTGACATACTTTCCAAAATGAGTGTGGAACTCATTTTATCAGAGGTGCACCTGTGTGGTCCAGTTGGTTAAGTGTCCAACTTTGGCTCAGGTCACAACCTCAGAGGTCTTGAATTTGAGCCTCCGTGTCAGGCTCTCTACTGACAGCTCAGAGCCTAGAGCCTGCTTCAAATTCTGTGTCTCCCTCCCCTGCTCCTGCTCTGTCTCTCAAAAATTAATAAACATTAGAAAAGGAACTTTTTATTAGGTTTATCAGACCTTAGTTTCAAAGAAATGACTTCATATTCATATCTGAAAAATGCAGCTGGCTTTTTTTCTTTTTCTCTTATTTTATCTAGATACAACATTTTCACCCCTTTAAGAGTATGTTTCTATGAGTTTCACAAGCATATGCAAGCAAAATCAAGACATAGAATAGTTATCACACCTCAAAAATTTCCACAAGTTCTTGTATAGTCACTCTTTTCCTCAACCCCAGTCTTTGGTAACTTTTATTTTTGGTACCAAAGTTTTACCTTTTCCAGACTGTCATATAAATGAAATCATATAATATGAAGCCTTTTGAGTCTGCTTTCTTTCATTTAGCATTAATGTACTTGTGATTAATATACATGCTTCCATGTATAGATAGTTTGTTTCTTCTTTTGCTGAGTAATATTCCATTGTATAAATGGCTGCAATTTGTTCTTCCATTCTCCACATGAAGGAAATTTTAGTTGTTTCCAGTTTTTGGCTATTTGGACAATGGTCTTATGAATATTAATATGCATGTATTTGTGTCAGTGTAAGTTTTCATTTCTCTAGAATTGATACTAAGGAATAGGATTGTTGGATCGTATGATTAAGGACATGTTAATTTTACTAGAAACTGCCAAATTGTTTCTATAGTGGCTGTATCATTTTGTATTTCTACCAGCAATGTATGAAAAGTTTCAGTTGGTCTGAATGTCTTCTTCAGCATTTGATATTGCCAGTTCTTGTTTGTTTTTAATTATTTCCATTTTAATAGATGTGTTGTGATATCTCATTGTAGATTTGATTTGTATTTCTCTAATGATTATTAATACTGATAATTTTTTCAGGTTCTTTGCCATTGATATATGATCTTTCTTGAAGTATATATATATAATATATATTGAAGTATATATATATATTATATATATTCTGTTTCATTGATCTATACATCTTTGATATATAAATGACCTCTCTCTCTTGCTACAATATTATAGTCAATATTGAAGACTGAAGGTTGGAGGGAATGTGGGTTCTCAGATTTTTACAAAATCATTTTGGATATTCTTGTTCCTTTGTTTGTTCATATAAATATTTGAATTAACTCATAAATTTCCATAAAAAGTTGCCTGGGAATTTGATTGGGTTTACATTGAATCTGTAGATAACCATGGGAAGAATTGGCATATTAATATTAGATTTTCTGATTCATGAACATAGTATATCTTTCCATTTATTTGGAACGTCTTTGATTTCTTTCATCAGTGTTTTGAGGTTTTCTGTGCATAACTTTTGCACTGAATTTGTTAAATTCATTCCTAAGTATGTCATATATTTTGCTGCTTTTATAAATAGCATATTTTAATTTTAATTTTCAATTGTTCATGGCTGGTATGTAGAAATAATATTGACTTTTTTCTAGACCTTTTATCCTGCAGACTTGGAAACACACTTAGTAAGTCCCTCAGCATTTTTATAATTCTTTTGTTAAAAAAATTCTATGTAGACATTGATTCCTCTGCAAATGGAGGTAGGTCTCCTTTCCTTCCTTCCTTCCTTCCTTCCTTCCTTCCTTCCTTCCTTCCTTCCTTCCTTCCTTTTCTTTTCTTTTCTTTAAAAAAATTTTTAATGCTTTATTTATTTCTGAGAGAGAGAGAGAGAGACAGTGTGATCAGGGGAGGGTCAGAGACAGAGGGAGACACAGAATCTGAAGCAGTAATTTATCTCTTATATATGACACCCAGTACTCTTCCGAAAAAATGACCTCTTTAATTTCTATTACCCATTTAACCATCCCGCCAAGCATCCTCTTATCCAGCAAACTTCAGTTAGTTCTCTGTATTTAAGAGTCTTTTATGGTTTGCCTCCCTCTCTTACTTTTATTATTTTCCTTCCCTTCCCCTATGTTCATCTGGTAAGTTTCTCAAATTTCACATGCTCTGACTGACTTATTTCACTTAGCACAATACCCTCTGATTTCATCCACATTTTTTTATGGCAAGATTCATTTATTTTCATTGCTGAGTTATATATATATATATATATATATATATATATATATATATATATATACTCCCATCTTCTTTATCCATTTGTCAGTTGATGGACATTTGGGTTCTTTCCATAATTTGGCTGTTGTTGATAGTGCTGCTATAAACATTGTGCACCTTTGAATCAGCATTGTTTTGCATCCTTTGGATAAATACGTAGTACTTCAATTACTGGGTCATAGGATAGCTCACTTTTAACCTTTGGGGGAACCTCCATACTGTTTTCCAGAGTTGCTGCACCAGTTTGCATTCCCACAAACAGCACAAGAGGGTCCCCCTTTCTCCATATCCTTGCCAACATCTGTTGTTTCCTGAGTTGTTAATTTGAGCCATTCTGACAGGTGTGAGGTGGTATCTCATTGTGGTTTTGATTTATATTTCCCTGATGGTGAGTGATGTTGAACATCTTTTCATGTGTCTGTTTTATTTATTTCTGAGAGAGAGATAGAGAGAGTCAGTGAGCAGGGGAGGGGCAGAGAGAGAGGGAGACACAAAATCCAAAGCAGGTTCCAGGCTCTGAACTGTCAGCACAGAGCCCAATGCAGGGCTTGAACCCACAAACCGTGAGATCATGACCTGAGTTGAAGTCGGCTGCTTAACCAACTGAGCCACCCAGACGCCCCCATTTTGGGAAGATTTTTAACTACAGATTAAATTACCTTAGCAATGATAAGACTTTCTAATAACAATCCCACTCTCATTCCTGATAATGGTCATTTGTGTCTTTCTTTTTGTAGGAAGTCTTGCTGTGAGTTATCAATGTTATTAATCTTTTCAAAGGAAGAATTGTGTTTTTTATTGATTTTTCTCTATCAATTGAGAACATTACTTTTTATATTTTATTAAATTTGTGCTCTTCATTATTATGTAATTATTTAAACATATATAATTGCATAATTATATATAATTATATATTATATTACTAATTGATATATAATTATGTAATTATATATAATTATTATGATTGTTTTAATTATTTCCTTATTTCTGCTTATTTTGGGTTTGATTTGCTCTTTTTTTTTTAAATCTGTGTGGCATCATAAGTAATTAATTTTAGACCTTTATTTCCAATATAGGTGTTTAGTATGATAAACTTTTATCAAAGTGCAGATTTAATTTCATTCAGTTTTCCTTTTTCTTTCTTCTTTGAACTACATTATTTAGTTTCCAAACATTCCAGGATTTTGTAGATATCTTTCTTTTACTAATATCCAGTTTAATTGTAGTCAGATAATACATTTTATGATTTTTGGTTTTTTTTGAATTTACTAAGTATTTTTAATGGGCCAGAATATAGTCTTCCTAAGTAAATGTTTCATGTCTGTTAGAAATAAGTCTGCATTCTGCCATTTTTATGTAGAATGTTCTATAGATCTTAATTGATAATATTGCTCAAGTCTTCTATGACTTAACCAAATTTATGTCTACTTGTCTTATCAATTACTAAGAGAAAGGATGTTGATTAATTGACTGTAATTGTTGATTGTCCTATATCTCCTTAGTTCTATATTTGTTCCATGATGCTTTTTGTTCATATATTGTGAAGCTTGTTTATAAAGTACATAAACATTTAGTGTTGTTATGTCCTTTTCTCAAATTGACCTCTTCTTTGAAATGTCCCTCTTTATCTCTGGTAATATTCTCTGATATGAACTATTATTTCTGATATTAATATAGCCACTTCAAAGTTTTTTATATTAATATTAGCCCAGCTGACTGAGCCACCCAGGCGCCCTTAATATTAGCATAATATATAATTTTGTATCTTTTAAATTTTAAATTGTGTGTTTGTGTTTTGCACAGATTGTAAACAGCATGTAATTGGGTCTTGCTATTTTTTAGACTTCTGACAATCTCTGCCTTTTATTTGGGGTATTTGGACCCTTTATATTTAATGTTTATATTACTATAGTTTTGTTTAAATCTACCATTTGCTATTTGTTTTGTATATTTCTCACTTATTCTTTGTTTATTTTTTGCCCACATTACCTCTGTTATTTTGAATTAACAATTTTTTACATTACTTTTTGTCTCCATTACTGACTTATTAACTTAATGTTTTGTTTTGTAGTTATTTTAGTATTTGAAGTATACATGGTTAATTTATCATAGTCCACCTTCATGCATCTTACATTACATCCTGTATAGTGTAAGAACCTCACAACAGTACACATTCATTTTTGCATTCCAGATCATTGTGCTATTGTCATTTATTTTACTTCTATATCTGTTATAAATCCTACAATAAAATGTTCTATTTTTGGCTTTCAATGGGTAATAAACTTTCTTTAACAAATATATTGATACATATTTTACACATCACAAATCCACTCATCTCAAGTGTACAATTCAATAATTTGTAGTGACTTTTCATAGTAGTATAACCATTAAAATAAATCAAGTTTGGAACACTTCATTCTCCAATAATATCACTTGTACCATTTTACAGTTTATTCTTGTTCCACTCAGCTCTAGCAACCAATAACTTGTTTTCTATTGATATGAATCTGCGTTTTTGGAATATTTCATCTAAATGAAGTCATACAATAATTGGTTTCTCATCCATGACATAGTTTGGTTTTGTTATTGCTGAATAGTATCCCATGATATAAATATACTACCTTTTGTCTGTTCATCAGTTGGTAGGCATTCAGGTTTTTGCACTTTTTGCCTATTTTGAATACTGATGTTATAAATATCCATTTGGAAGTCTTTGTATGGACACATGTTTTCCTTCCTCTTTGGTAGATAACTGGAATGTAATTTCTGGGTTTTATAGTAGGTTTATGTTTAATACTTTTTAAGATTTTTTTTAAGATCATAGTAAAATTGAGAGGAAGGTATAGAGACAATCGATATATCTCCTACCTTCATATATCCGTAACCTCTTCCATTTTCAACATCCCTATTCAGAGTGGTACATTTGTTACAATTGATAAACCTTTACTGACACATAATAACTACCCGAAGTACATAGTTTACATTAGGATTGACTTTTGGTATTATACTTTCTATGGATTTAGAAAAATGTATAATGATATATGCTTATCATCACATATTATATATGTGATATATAATATCACACTGAATATTTTCATTGCCCTAAAATCCTCTGCATTACACCTATTTACCTCCCTCCCACCCAAAACCTTAGCAAGCATTAATTTTTTACTATCTCTATAGATTTTCCTTTTCCAGAATTTCATGTAGTTGGAATCATACAGCATACGGTTTTTTTATCTTGGTGTCTTTCACTTAGTAATATGTATTTAAGGTTCTTGCATAGCTTAATAGCTCACTTCTACTTCAGTAGAATATTTTCTACTGGATAATATTCCAATGCCTTCGTGCACAACAGTTTATTTATTCATTCATTTACTGAAGAACATCTTGGTTGCTTTCAAGTCTTAGCAATTACAAATAAAGCCACTGTAGCATGCCTGCACAGGTTTCTGGCCATAGTTTTCAACCCATTAAGGTAAATACCAAGAAGAACAATTACTGGATTGTATGGAAAGATTATGTTCAGTTTTATAAGAAACTGCCAAGTTGTCTTCTCACAATCACTATTTTGCATTTCTGCCAGCAGTGTATAAGAGTTCCTGTTGCTTCACATTCTCTTTTTTGTTTAATTTTTTAATGTTTTATTTATTTCTGAGAGAGAGAGAGAGAGAGAGAGAGAGAGTGCAGGGGAGGGTCAGAGAGTGAGGGAGACACAGAATCCGAATCAGGCTCCAGGCTCTGAGCTGTCAGCACAGAGCCTGATGTGGGTCTCGAATCCATGAACCACGAGATCATGACCTGAGCTGAAGTCGGACGCTTAACCGACTGAGCCACCCAGGTGTCCCTGTTGCTTCACATTCTCATATGCATTTGGTATTGTCAGGGTTCTAGATCCTGGCCATTCTAATAGGTGTGTAGTGGTATTTCACTGTTGTTTTGAAATTACATACACTCTATGATATACGATATGGAGCATCTTTTCTTATGCTTATTGCCATCTGTGTATCTTCTTTGGTGAGGTGTCAGTTAAAATTTGGTCCATTTTTAATTGGATTTTCTTTTTATCATTGAGTTTTAAGGGTTATTTGTATATTTTGGATGCCATTTTTTGTCAGTTTTTGTTTTCTCCCAGCTAGTGTCTTATTTTCTTATTCTCTTGACAATGTCTTCCAAAGAGAAGACATTTTAAATTTTAATTACGTCCTACTTATTTATTTCTTTTATGCTTTTGTCTTTAGTGTAATATCTAAGAAAGCATCACCATATCCGAGGCCATCTTGATTTTCTCTTATGTCATTTTCTAGGAGTTTTATACTTTCATGTTTTACATTTATTTAGGTCTACAATCCATTTTGAGTTAATTTTTGTGAGAGGTCTAAGATCTGTGTCTAAATTTATTCTCTTTCATGGCGATGTCCAGTTGTTCTAGCTCCATAGTATGGAGTTTTTACTCATAGTGTTTTCCTTAACTCCTTTGTCAAAGGTCAGTTGACTATATTTGAAGGGTCTATTTCTGGGCTCTCTATTCTGTTCTCATGTTCATTTATTTATTCTTTCGCCAATACCATATTGTCTTGATAACTGTAGTTGTATAGTAACACTTGAAGTCAGATAGTATCTGTCCTCCCACTTTGCTCTTACTTTCAATATTGTGCTGGCTATTCTGGGTCTTTTGACTCTCCATACAAACTTCAGAACCAGTTTGTTAATATGTTGGATTAAGTAGTTTATAAATGTGCCTTATATCCAGTTGATTGATGGTATTGTTGAGTTCAGCTATGTCTTCATCGATTTATCGACTCTTGGATCTGTCCATTTCTAATAGATGGCTGTTAAAGTTTCCAAATATTAACAGTGGACTTATCTATACCTATTTATATTTTATCAGTTTTTGCTTCATGTAGTTTGACACATACACATTAAGGATTATCGTGTCTTCTTGGAGAGTTGAGCCCTTTATCATAATGTAATGTCCTTTTTTTTTATCCCTGATAACTTTCCTTGCTTTGAGGTTTGTTCTGTTTAAATAAATATAGCTTCTCCTGCTTTTTTTTTTTAATGAGTTTTAGCATGGTTTATATTTATCTATCCACATACTTTTGATTTACATGTATATTTTTATTTAAAGTGGATTTTTGGAGAAATAGGTTAAGATGGTGGAGTGGCAAGGGGACCCTGGGCTTGTCTCATCCCTTGAACACAGTTAGATCGACATCAAACCATTTTGAACACCTAAGAAATTGATCTTAGGATTAACAGAACAATTTGCATAATTTGAGGGAGAGAACATGGCAGGTATGTGATGTGCAGAGGTGAATTGGGGGAGAGAAGAGCCACAGTGCCACAGAGAGGAGGGAACCATTTTTGTGGAAAGGAGAAAGACGGGGAAAAGAGAGCATTGCATCAATTTTGTGCAAGAAGACAGCACTCCTCCTGAAAGCAGCTAGAGGGAAATGGTGAAAACATGTATAGGGGATTGCACAAGAAGACTGTTCTGCAGAACCATTGATGGTGCAAAAAGGAGAGAGTTTCAATACCACCAGTTTTTTTTTATAAACAGCAGAGTACAGAGTCCAAAGTTTCAGATGTCATTTCCTGGTGGTGCTCAGGCAAGAAGGCAGAGTGGAGCCCTGGGAGTTGACAGCACAGTCTTAGGATCTCATGGGTCACATGGAGAGAAGCAGTTCCCCTGCTTGGAGTGTATTTTGTAGAGGTGATACAGCCTCTCTATGGGCAAAGATCTGGAGGGTATCATCAACCCACCATGTTCACTCATATAGGAACAAAGATGCCAACTGAGGACAGCAAACCCTGGCGCCAGCTGTGTGTTGTAACCTACCACAAACCCAGCCACTGTCACTGTGTGGTGGCATGACTGTTTGCTGGGACAAGCCAGCCCTGGCCACAGTGCAGGGAGACCCTTCCCCAGGAGATCGTTGTGGGTTGAACTGCAGGAGGTTTCTAAAGTGTGGGGTTTTGAAACACAACAGAGCCCGAGATAAGAGCCTCTCTCTGGAGAGAGGCATTGCCTGTTAGGTGGAAAGCTTGGACACGGTGAAGGCAGGGAACAAACAGAAGTCGGGGGGACACAGGAGGGATGACTGATCATGTGTCTGTGAGGGCATAACTTCCTGCTCTAGAGACTAGAGAGCAGGGTAAAGCCATTTGCACCATTTTCCCATCAAAATTATTTGACCCCAGTAAGCTAAACAGCACCACCAAGTGGAAAATGGAGCCATTACACCAAACTCTGGAACCTTATGCCCTCCAGACTCATCTCCACTAGAGTAAGTCAGCCTGAGAATCTGAGCAGCAGGCCCTGCCCCAGAAGACTAGCACAGATCCCTCCACAAGTTTCATTTACTGACCATAGACTGCAGCAAAGTTTCAGCTATAAGGTAAAATGGATCTACCTTCATTTAGATTTTTTTTTCTTTTGTTGTTGTTGTTGCTGTGGCTTCTATTTTTCTTTTTGCTGTTGGTGTTGTTGTGTTGTGTTTTTACTTTCTTTTATTTCTGGATACAGAAAGAGCGATTTTTTAAATTATTTTATTTTTATTTTTTTCCTCTCCTCTCTTTTCCTTTTTTTTAATTCAAGCTTCTCTTAACAAGCAGACCAAAACACATCTAGGTTCTAGCTTCCCTTATTTGATTAAAAAATTCATTGTAAGTTTTATTTCATTTTATTATTATTATTACTCTTGTTTTTTCTTCTTCCAAAATGACAAGACAGAGGAATTCACCTTCAAAGAAAGAATAGGAAGATATGATGGCCAGGCATTTAGTCAATGCAGATATATGTAGGATGTCTGAACTAGAATTTATAACAATGATTGTAAGAATATTAGCTGGGCTTGAAATAAAGTGTAGAAGACACCAGAGCATCCATTTCTGCAGAGCTAAAAGAATTAAAATCTAGTCAGGCCAAAATTAAAAATGATATAACTGAAATGAAACCCAAATGGAGAACAAAAATATGAGGATAGATGAGGCAGAGGAGCAAATTAGTGATAAAGAAGATATAATTAAGAAAAATAATGAAACTTAGAAGATGAGGGAAACAAAGGTCACAAATCATGAAGGCAGACTTAGGGAACTCAGTGACTTATTAAAACACAATAACATTCATATCAGAGTAGTCCCAGAAGATGAAGAGAGAGAAAAAGGAGCAGAATGTTTATGTAAGCAAATCATAGCTGAAAGATTCCCTAATCTGGGAAAGGACACAGACATCAAAATCTAAGAAGCATGATCACTAAAACAGTCATGTCAAAAATTATCAGGGGAACTTTTTGAGTGGAGAAGAATAAAATGACCAAAAACAGCAACCTAGAAAGGACCAGAGAACATCACCAGAAACACCAATTCTACAGGTAATACAATGGCACTAAATATCTTTCAATAATCGCTCAAAATGTAAATGGACTAAATGCTCTAATCAAAAGACACAGTGTGTCAGAATGGATTAAAAAGAAAAGACCCATCTATATGCTGCTCAGCAATAGACTCATTTTAGATCTAAAGACACCTACAGCTTGAAAGTGAGGGGAAAGAGAAGCATCAATCATGTTAATGGATATCAAAAGAAAACGGGAGTGCCATACTTACATCAGACAAACTAGATTTTAAAACAGACTGTAACAAGGATGAAGAAGGTCATTATATCATAATTAAGGGGTCTGTCCATCAAAATCGAACAACTGTAAATATTTATGCCCCTAACTTGAAACACCCAAATATATAAATCAATTAATCACAAACATAAAGAAACTCATTGATAATAATACAGTAATAAGGAGTGGACTTTAATACCTCACTTACAGCAATGGAGAAATCACCTAAGCAGAAAATCAACAGGGAAACCATGGCTTTGAATGGCACACTGGACCAGATAGACAGATAAATTCGGAACTTTTCTTCCTAAAACAGCAGAATACACATTCTTCTTGAGTGCACATGGAACATTCTCCAGAATAGATGACATACTATGTCACAAATCAGCCTTCAACAGGTACAAAAAGATCAAGATTATGTCTTGCATATTTTCAGATGACCTTGCTATGAAACTTGAGGTCAACCACATAAGAAATTTGGAAAGTCCTCATATACATAGAGGTTAAAGAACATTCTACTAAAGAATAAATTGGTTAAACTGGAAATTAAAGAAGAAAAAAATACATGGAAGCAAGTGAAAATGAAAACATGACTATCCCAAACCTTTTGATGCAGCAAAGGCAATCCTAAGAGAGAAATAAACTGTAATTCAAACCTATCTCAAGAAGCAAGAAAGGTGCCAAATACACAATATAACCTTATGTCTAAAGGTTATAGAGAAAGAACAACAAATAAAGACTAAAGCCAGCAGCAGAAGAAAAATAATAAAGATTAAAGAAGAAGTAAATGATATAGAAACAAAAAGACAGTAGAATAGATCAACAAAAGCAGGAGATGGTTCTTTGAAAGAATTAACAAAAATAATAACCCCCCCTCACCAAACCTATCTAAAAGAGAAGAGGGGCACCTGAGTGGCTCAGTCAGTTGAGCGTCTGACTTCAGCTCAGGTCATGATCTCATGGTTCATGAGTTTGAGCCCCGCGTCAGGCTTTGTGCTGACAGCTCAGAACCTGGAGCCTGCTTCAGATACTGTGTCTTCCTCTCTCTCTGACCCTCCCTTTCAGTCTGTCTCTTTCGAAAATAAAGAAACATTACAAAAATTAAAAGAAAAGAGAAAAGCCCCAGATAGATAAAATAATGAATGAAAGAGAAGAGATCACAATCAACACCATAGAAATACAAACAATTGTAAGAGAATACTATGAAAAATTATATGCCAACAAACTGGGCAATCTGGGAAAAATAGACAAAATCCTAGAAACTCACACACTATCAAAACTGAAACAGGAAGAAATAGAAAATTTGAACAGACCCATAATCAGCAAGGATGAAAGATCTAAATGTGAGACAGGGAACCAATCCTAGAGGAGAAAACAAGCAGAAACCTCTTTGACCTCGGCCAGAGCAACTTCTTACTAGACAGGTTGCCGAAGGCAAGGGAAACAAATGCAAACATGAACTATTGGGACTTCACCAAAATAAAAAGCTTCTGCATAGAAAAGCAAACAATCAACAAAACTTAAAGGCAGCCTATAGGATGGGAGAAGATATTTGCAAACAACATATCTGATAAAGGGTCAGAATCCAAAGTCTGTAAAGAAGTTATTAAACTCAACACCCCCCAAAACAAATAACCCAGTTAAGAAATGGGAAAAACACATGAATAAACATTTTTCCAAAGAAGACATCCAGATGGATTTGAAGGGGTACATGCACCCCAATGCATATAGCAGCATTATCAGCAATAGCCAAACTATGGAGAGTCCAAATGTCCATCAACTGATGAATGGATACAGAAGATACTGTATGTATATACAATGGATTATTACTCAGCCATCAGAAAATGAAATCTTGACATTTACAATGATGTGGATGGAGCTAGAGTGTATTACGCTAAAAGAAATAAGTCATCAGAGAAAGACAAATAGCATATGATTTCACTCATATGTGGAATTTAAGAAATAAAACAGATGAACATATGGGAGGGAGAGAAGAGAGGGAAACAAATCACAAGACTCTTTATGACCTGAGCTGAAGTTGGACTCTTAAGCGACTGAGCCACCAGGCGCGCCTTAACTTTTCTATTTGTTGCTCTTGTTCTTTGTTTCTGTTTTTGCCTTTCGTTCTTTGTTTTTTGCCTTTTATACTTCCAATTGAACATCTTATCTGATTCAATTTTATCTCCTTTTAGCATCAGCTAGACTTTTTTCAAATGTCTTAGTGGTTGCTCTAGACTTTGCAATATATGTTTACAACAAATCCAGGCCCAATTTCAAATAACACTGTACCACTTAATGGGTAATGTGAATACCTTATATGTCTTTATTTTTTTTTAATTTTTTTAAATGTTTTATTTATTTCTAGGAGAGAGATAGAGACAGCATGAGCAGGGGAGGGTCAGAGAGAGAGGGAATCACAGACTCTGAAACAGGCTCCAGGCTCTGAGCTGGCAGTCAGCACAGAGCCCGACGCCGGGCTCGAACCCAGGAACCGCGAGATCATGACCCAAGCGAAAGTCGGACGCTTAACCGACTAAGCCACCCAGGCGCCCCTGTGAATACCTTATAATAACAAAATAATCCTAATACCTCCTTCCCATCTCTTGCATCATTGCTATAATTCATTTCACTTATATATAAGCACACAAGCAGGCACACACATTTAATACATAAAAATAGGAATACATCATCAGATACATAGTTTCTATTATTATTTTGAGGGAAACTGTTAGAGCAATTAAAAATAAGAAAAACAAACATATTTTACCTTCACTTATTCTTTCTTTGGTGCTCTTCCTTCCTTTACGCAGATCTGAGTTTCTGGCCTAGATTACTTTCCTTCTTTCTAAGAAAGTTGTTTTGGCATTTCTTGCAAGGCTACCCTACTACCAACACAGTTGATCAGTTTTTATTAGTCCAAAAAAAGTCCCATTTTCCCTTTGCTTTTAAGGAATGGTTTCCCAGGATATAGAATTCTAGGTTTTTTGTTTTTTTTTTTTCCTTTTAACATTTTGAATTTGTTACTACTCTTTCTTTGCTTTAATGGTTTCTAGAGAGACATTAGATACAATTCTTATCTTTATTCCTTTGTAGGTAAGGTGGGCCTTTTCTCCCCGCTTTGGGCTTCTTGCAGGACTTTTTCTTTACCTTTGATTTTCTGTAGTTGGAAAATGATTTACCTAGGTGTTTTTTGTTTTTCTGTTTCTGTTTGTTTGCATTTCTTTTTTCTGCGTAGTGTTCTCTGAGCTTCCTGGATCTGTGATTTGTTGTCTGACATTAATTTGGGAAAATTCTTATTCATTATTGTTTCATATATTTCTTCTTGTATCTCTTTCTTCTTCTGGTATTCCCATTATGTGCATATTACATCATCGGTAGTTGTCTCATAGTCCTTGGTGTTATGTTTTGTTTTTTCAGTCTTTGTTCCCTTAGCTTTTCAGTTTTTGAGGTTTCTATTGAGATATTCTCAAACTTAGAGATTCTTTCTTCAGTCATGTTCGGTCTACTAAGAAGTCCATCAAAAGCATTCTTCATTTTTGTTATTGTGTTTTTGTCTCTAGTATTTCTTTTTACCCCATTCTTAAGATTTATCTCTCTGCTTACCTTGCTAATCTATTCTTGCATTCTTTTTACTTTATCCATGTCTGGTTCTGAGCCTCCAGCAATTCATCAATTACAGTTCAGATTTTCCTACCCTGCTACTTATTTCTGTGGTGGTTTTGTTAATGAGTCTCTGCTCTGGTAAGTCGTGGCTCCCTATATTTGCTTGTTTGTCTCTCTAATTTGGGGAGCAGTGGTTTTCCTTGTCTTCTCACCTCACTTATGGATCCAAGAAGTGTTCTTGATTTTTCAATCTTGACTTTTAAGCTTCTTACTTGTTGTTAGGACACACTGTTAGGACACAGTTTGAAGGGATTTCAAATCCTTACATTTGGAACCAGAAATTAGATGTCTATGTTTAATTTTTAAAGAAGCTGTGAAACTGTTTTCCAAAATGACTACACCATTTTATATTTTTACCAGCAGTGTTTGTGGGTTCCATTCCTTCACATCCTCATCAATATGTGTTACTTTTTACTTTGTTATAAAACTTTTTAAAATTAAATTTATTTATTTATTTTTGAGAGAGAGAAAGCACAAACAAGGGGAGGAGAAGAGAGAGAGGGAGAGACAGAGAGTCCAAAGCAGGCTCCACGCTAACAGTGTGGAGCCTGATGGGAGGCTCATTCCCAAAACCCTGAGATCATGACCTGGGCCATGAGTCAGATGCTCAACAACTCAGCTACCCAGTGCCCCTCTTTTATTTCTTATAGTAAGAAATATTATGCCAAATTAGTGTGAAAAGGTATCTCATTGTGTTTTTAATTTGCATTTCTCTAATGAACAATGGCATTGAACAAATTTTTATGTTCTTGTTGGTCATTCATATATCTTCTTTTGTGAAATATCTATTCATATATCTTACTTATTTTTGAAAACAAATCAGTCTTCTAAATTATTGACTTCTAATAATTCTTTATATATTATGGATACAAGTCTTTTATTGGATATGTGTTTTGCTAGTATTCTTTTCAGTTTGTTGCTTGTCTCTTCTTTTTCTTAATAGCATCTTTTGAAGTATAGAAGTTTTGAATTTTGATGAGGTATAATTTATTAACTTTTTCCCCTATGGACTGAGCTTTTGTTGTTATAATTAATAAACCACTTGGGGTACCTGGGTGGCTCAGTTGGTTAAGCATCTTACTTTGGCTCTGGTCATAATCTCACCGTTCATGAGTTACAGTCCTGCATTAGGCTCTGCACTGACAGTGTAAAGTCTGCTTGGGATTCTCTCTACTTCTCTCTCTGCCCCTGTCCCTCTCTGTATCTCTCAAAATAAAGAAATAAACTAAAGAAATAAACTTAAAAAAAAAAAAAAGAAACCATTGCCTAGCTTAAGGTTTTAATGATTTCATCCCATGTCCTATTCCATGTTTTATTATTTTTCCTCTTCCATTTGAGTCTGTGTTCCATTCTGAGTTCATCTCTGTATATGGCATAAAGTATGGATCTAAGTTTTTCCTGTTTTTGTTTTGCATGTGGATATTCAATTATTTCAGCATAATTGGTTGAACAGGAAATCCTTTCCTCCAGTAAACTGCCTTTACACCTAGTCAAAAATCAATGAACTAAACAGGCAAATATCTTGTAGATTTATTTAAAATATAATAAAAACTTAATTAAAATTTGCCCATATCTTTTCCATTTCTGATGTTCTTCACTCCTTGTTTCAGTAGATGTAGGCTTATATCACCCTAGATAGTAACTTGTCATTTATACTTTAGTGTACTTTTTATGCCTGAGAGCATAGCCACTGAATAAGTCACAATCCTGGAATTTGTCTCTAATAAAGGGAATTTTAATAGTGAGACTTACAGAAGTAAAGGAGAAAAGAATGGATACTGAGACAAGTGTACACCAGCAACAGTGGAAAGTTATCACCCTATAATATTAATTTAGGCCTGAAATAGCAAAAGGGGATGTTAGGTTTACAGGGACCCAGTGAGAGTTTGAACTATTTAGGAGGCTTTCCTGTAAGAGCTGTTGTCATGGAGAAATTACCTACTCTCTGAGACACCGTGCCAGAACAGAAAGGATCAGAGAAGAAATACCTGATTTCTTTCTGATTCTGCCCTTCAGTTTCCTGCCACCACTGCTGTGTTTGAACCCAGTTGTAAGCCAGTTTGTAAGGAAACCTGCTGCTGTATTTCATAGTGGACAGCTTCTGTGGCACAGAGAAGAGCAGAAGCAGGAGAAGACTGAATATGGAGACGAAGAATAACCAGCACAGCTTCAGGAACTCCAATTCCAGAACAGTTCCTAGATGGGCTTTGTTATGATGAATATACTCCACTGTTTTTGAAGAACTACTATCTTCATTAACTAGAACTTTTATTCATAAATGTGCATAAATAACTCAGAGCTTCAGAGGCCATAACAGTTAAAAAAAGTTACCATTTGTAGTTTCAAAATGTCCTATATCAACCCACTTTCTTTCTTTTATTTCAAAGTCACTAGAAAATATGGAGAGGTGGTGTTGGGGTGGTGAGCGTGAGGTGGAGGGCAGAAGGGAGGAGGGAAGAAGAGAACATAGCACACTTACAAGTCTCTAAAGAGGGAAGCTTCTATCAATCATTGAATCCATTTATTCTATAAGCATTTCTTAGAGGCTCAGTCACTAAGTTGACAGAGTAATGCTTTGGAGTGAGGCATAGAGAGAAGGCTGATGAGACCAGGACACTAATGTGATTACAAAGTAAAATTTACACTTGCAGATTTTATACTATAAAAGACCTGCCTAGGAAACAGGATTAGTAATCACAGGATCAGTGATTACTTAGAAAGTGATGATAATAGCTGGGACTTTTGTTTTCAAGTAACAGAAAATCCATGCAAGCCGGTGTAAAGAGATAAAAGAACTTATCATATGAAGACTATTCTATTGTCTGTTTCATTGAAAACTGCAGTTGAAATGCAGCCAGGCCCTTGAAACCAGGGGTCCTCATACGGTCAGAATTCTCTCCTCATCTCTCCTCTTCCTTCTATGAGCCCTCCTCTTCCTCCTTCCTCCACATTTGCTTTGTTCTTTTCCTCTACATGTTGACTTTCTCTGTTTCTCAAGTCCTCACAGAGGACATTTCTAAATTCCTTCCTGAAGAGGAACCAAATTGCTCTCTCAGTTTCAATCCCAAATTCTGGCTAAGAGGGATCACATGGTCAGGATGTGGCTGCCCTGAGCTTTGACCAGTGCATGAAGAGTGAGGCAGATCCCAGATAAGGAGGTGATGGGCCTCCAGTCCAATTCTTGTCTAGGCACCTGAGCTCCAAAATAGTCCCTTCAAACTTTAAAAAAATGTAAACCTATCTCAAGAAATAAAATATCTTAAGAATTTTTATTTCAAAATATTCAGAGTCAATTTACTTAAGTAAGTATATGTAAAGTCAATTTATTTCATCTGTTTACTGTTCATTCATTAAATGACACTTAAAGTCAGGAATGGCAGGTGAGGGAAGAAGCAGGAGAGGTACTTTTGTAGTACATGACAGGTTAGAGGACAGGACCTGTATGGGGACTGGAGTACATACTAAAGGAGTTCTTACAAACCCACCCCCGCTTGCTTTTCCATTCGATGCATTTCTTTTTCCTGTTTTTAATGAGACCTTTTGATAATTAAGGCTTCTGTTTTACCATGGCTTCAGTTGAAAGGTTGGAGCCATTCCAAATGGTAATCTCTGTGTATAACCCAATTTAACAGACTTATTGAGACTCATACTTTTTTCTTTCCTCTTCTCCCTTCTTCTTTATTTTCCCTTTCCAGTATTCCAGAATAAAAAAAAATGTTTAATTATTTTCCAAATCTGATAATCAAAAATGATAACAAATTAAGAATTGAGGAGGAGAAACTGATTTTGGTTCTTTCTTCTCCACATGGGCTTTCGTTTTTCTTATAGCACCTTCAAATTCAACCAAAAGTGATCTATCAGGCTTCACCTTCCTACTGAAAATATCTATGCAAGTGATGAAAAGTGTGCACCTGCCTGACTACTGGGATTGGTGTTTGCTCTGTAATTACTCTTGATGACATCAAGGTTTCTAATCAAAGCAATAGAAAAGATTGGAAATATGGTTCTGGATGTTTTGCAACATTATAAAAATCCATATATTTATACCTGAAAATAAAGAAACATGGAATAAATGAAGAGTAGCATATAAGTGACATGCATATTGATATTCCTTCTTCTTCCATTAGCTTAAATTGTTTCTCTTTACTTAGTCTTTTCCCCTTCTCTCAAGGCAGTTTCCATGTTATTATTTTGCAACCACATCAGATTTCTCTTTTAAAGTACACACATCCCACTTATATGATTCTCCTTAATATTTTCTTTTCTATGGCCTAGTATCGTCTAGAAAACTCTATATTTCTCAATACTTCCAGTAATGGGGATTCATCCTTTATTTCCACTCTATCTTTTTTGTCTCTAGCTTCAGTAAGAATGTTTCTCACATCCCGATTTTACAATTTCCTTCACTCTTATAAAATCTACTCCAACCAAGCACCATATTTTCCATCACCTCTAAAAATTGCTCAGCTTAAAAATTGGCTCAGCTTAAATATCTTAAATTATGAATTTATATTCTTCAACTATGAATTTCTGTTCTGGTATCATTGCTATTTGAAACAATTCCACGGGAGATATGTTTTTATTTTTCTTTGAGTACAGAGGTAATTGTTTCTCAAAGGGATGTGTCTAGTGGTATTCCTGTGCTGTAGGTATGCACATTTTCATTCTCATTAAATATTTTGGGTTGGTCTCCAAAATAGTGCCAACTTACACTCCTGTCATCTCATAATATTATTGGACTTCTTAATATTTATCATTAAGGTGATTGTAAAAATTATGCCACTGTAATTTTTGTTTTTCCACATTTGCAAGGACTGTTTCTTTTTTTGTAAAATTCATGCTCAGAACCTTTCTTCATGTTTTTCTATGTGAGATTTTTATTTTTCTTATATATTTGTAAACTTTAAAAATATAAATACTAATTTTTATCAAATATTTCCTAATATTATATCTAAGTAGATGACAACATTTTTACTTACCTATTGTCATAGTGATATCACATTTATCAATCCTGTCCTTCGTGTTTTCTTCTTTGCGTTCTTTTTTTTAAACGTTTATTTATTTTTGAGAGAGAGAGTGTGTGTGCACATGGGATGGAGGAGCAGAGAGAGAGAGAGATACACACAGAATCTGAAGCAGGCTCCTGGCTCTGAGCTGTCAGCACAGAGCCCAATGTGGGGCTAGAACACACAAACTGTGAGATCATAACCTGACCCAAAGTTGTAGGCTTAACAACTGAGCCACCCAGGTGCCCCTGTTTCTTTGCATACTTGATTTAGAAATGTTTTTATACATCAGTGCCATAAAAACAGTCTCCTATGTTTCTTCTAAATGTGTTATGTTTTTATTTTTCATATTTAAACCTTTATTATATCTAGAATTAATTGTGAAATGGGAATATAATTTTCTTTCATACAATTTTCATTTCTTTTACTTATGAACTGCAAGTTCATTGCTGTGATATTCCAAATTGCCACCTTATATATATATGGCTCCTTTATTTGGTTCCATTGGCCTATTTGTTTGTCTAGTGGCAATGCCACTGCTCAATCTTACTTCTTATTTATAATTATTTTGGGTATTCTTGATTTTACTCTAGTATATGATTTAAAATCAATTTTTTAAAAGTTTTTTATAAACTTGGGGATAGCTGATATTATTATGATATCCTATCTTTTCATGGTATGTCTATGGACTTTAGTCTTCTTTTGTTAACTTCAATAAAGTTTATTCATCACATATATTTTGAACCCCTTATGCCAGGTATTGGTCTAGGAGGTTTGTCATCACTGACAAAATAAAGTTTATATTCCAACTAGGTCACATAATATGTATAATATGTAAATACTTTATATAGTGTGATAAAAGATAGTAAAGTACTAAAAGAGAATGATATACACTAAGGCAGATTAATAAAGATCAGCATTGCAGGAGTCACAGAACAAAGGCAGTAGATTTTCATTTAAATAGGGTAAGCAGTTAGAATACACCTAATTGAGAAAATACTTGCAGGACTTGATGGAAGAGTATTCCAGGCAGAGTGAACAGCCAGGCAAACACCCAGTGGTGGGATCCTTCCTGAAGTATTCTAGAATAGCAAGGAGGCTTGGAGAGGAATGAATGAGTTTGAAAGTGAGTCAGAGAAATAATGGTGGCCACATCACATAGGGTCTTCTGAGACCCCAAGGAACTTCACTTTTATCTTGGGAGATGAAGAGCTTTGTAAGTTTTGTTAAAGAGGAATATAATAATAGTTGGCTGATATATTGAGAAAGGACTAAAGAAAATAAGAGTAGGAGCAGCAAGGCCTGTTTTGAGTCTATTTTAGGAATCCAAGTGTGGCTCAAGCCAGGAAAAGGGCAGAAGGGATGTCTGGATTCTATATATAATTTGAAGACAAAGCATTAGGATTGCCTGACAGAAAGGATGTGAGTTATAAGTGAAAGAAAAAAGCCAAAAGGACACCTTTTTGCTTAAAAGAAGAAGTTGCTATTTATTGAGATGTGGAAGGCTGAAGTAAGATGACCAGAAGCTACTTTTTGACTTACTAACTTCTAAATAAATATTAGACATCCTTGTGGATATATTTATTAGGAATGTAGATATTGTACATAGACTGTAGAATCTAAAGTTGAGGCTTGGTCTAGGGATATAAGCTGTGAGGCTATTGGCATATAAATGATATGTAAGCCATGAGACTGGATATAATAAATAAGAGGCTAAAAATATATGTAAGAAAAGAAGAAGCCAAAGGACTAGGGAGAAGAGAAATAGCTAACAAAAGGTATCAGGAAGGAACAACCAGTAGGTAGGAAAAACAAGGTGATGAATAAAAATATTAAGGAAGAGAGTGATCATTTGTGTCAGATGCTTCTATTAGGTTAATTAAGATGAAAACTGAATGCTGGTCTTTAGATATAGTTGGGAGATTGGTCACTTTGTAAAGAGAAGTTTTGATAGACTGATGATGGTGAAGGTATGTTAGGAATGTGTTTAAGAGAGAAACACATTGCCCTTCCTCCAGGTCAGCACAGCACCACATGGAGAGGTTTCTACTCAACCTCTAGTTTCTCCCGTGGGAAAAGAGAAGCCAAAGGGTATAACCAGCACTGCTGCACCCTGAGCATTGTGGGTTCCTTTGTGGTAGCCCCTACCCTGATCTCACTCCATGGGGATTGCAGGTGAATCTGTGAGACTTGACTATTGAGAATCTGACTGTGAAGAAGAACGGGGTAGGAGTTTGTAACAACCAGCACACAATCTGGGCAAACCAAGTTTATACCTTTAGTGCCCAAATAGTAATCCAAACCAGCAGTTTAGCTTATCTGCAGAAACATATCAGTACACTGTGGACAGGGAACTTGGTGGGGTGCAGATCTGCCTGGTTCAGATCCTCAAACAAGGAGTTTTGCCAGCACTATAGCCTGGTATGCCCATGCCTCACCAGGGAGTTGAGTCACAGCCCCACCCACTGTGGAGGATATCTCTCAGCCACATCTACCCAGAGGGGCTGGTGAGAACACCTGGAAGCTGTGTAGCCCAGCGACGCTCAAGCCAAGATGTAAGTTGGTAGAGCTGATAAACCCCAGAGTAAAACTAGCAGGAGAGTTCTCCTGCCACACATATGCAGAGGAATTGATTCAAAACCAAGGTTGAGGGTACTTTCAGGTCCTTTTCATCCAGACAGCCTGTTTGGGAAATTGAGAGTTGAATGAGTAGCACCTCCCCTTCCTGTACAGGCAAGAGAGTATAGATATAACCCTACCTGCTGTGGCTCCCAGCCCCATCTGATGGGGTGGCAAGAACATATGGAAGCTCTGCAGCCCAGTGGTGCATAAGCTGTAAGAAGGGCAGACAGAGCCAGTAGTGTGTAAAACAAAGCCAGTGGACCTATTTAGCCAGGGAACTTGGGGCATGGGTCAGCTTGAGTTAAGATAACAAGCAAAGAGCATTACCTGTTTTAGAGCTGTTTTTCCCACTAGACCTGGGCACCCAAAACTAATTCATAGTCCCCCTCAGTGCTGAATACAGCCTCCAGCCTGCTTGAGTAGGGAACCTAACCAGAACATAGAGAAGCCATATATCTTACATCCCTGCTTATAGTAGCACTTAAACAGAAAGCATTGGTCCATGGCTTTCCCCATCTGCAGAGCAAAACCAGTGGCCTCATCTGAACAGGGAAATCAGTGTGTACTCTTATCTGATATGAATCCCCAAACAAAGAGCTGTATAGCCCCTTGGTCCTATCCCAGTGCCCTGCCAGACTAAGAAAGCTAATTAATAGCCCCATCTATTACTGAATATAGTACACAGTCCCAACCATCTAATAAGCCTGACCAGAGAATCCAGGTAACTGTGGAGACCATCCCAAAGCCTCACTTGGGTAGGAAACCAAGTCAGCAGCCCTATTCAACTGTTTTCAGCCAGCGGTACAATCCTGAATCCTTAACTTCAGAACTCTAACAGTTGTCTTATCCCAAAACAGACCATAATAACAGACCCCACCCACCCAAGGACATTTCAAGCAGACATTCTCAGAAACCCAACTGAGCAGACTGGTGAAGATCTATCTCTACCAAAGCAAATATGTAAGCCTGGAAAAGAAGACTGGTTACTCAATGTGCAGATACCAATATAAGGAATTAAGGATCATAAGAAACAGATAAATGTAACACCATCAAAGAAAATTCATAAAGCTCTAATAACTGATCTTAAAGAAATGGAGATCTGGGTGCACCTTGATGTTTCAGTCAGTTGAGCATCTAACTTCTGCTCAGGTCATGATCTCACAGTTTGGGACTTTGAACCCTGCATTGGGCTGGACTCTGTGTTGATGGTCCGTCCCTCTTCTCTTCCCTTTCCCCATGTGTGCTCTCTTTCTCTCTGAAATTAATAAATAAAACTTAAAAAAAATAATGGATATGTATGAACTGACAAAGAATTTAGAATCATCCTCTTAGAGAAATTTGGTGAACTATAAGAATACACAGACAACTAATCACAATTAGAAAAACGGTGCACAAATAAACAAGAACTTTGACAAAGCAAAAGAATTAAGAAAAAAAAAAAAAAAAGACCCAGGAATCCTAGAGCTGAAAATACAATAACTGAATTGAGGAATTCAGTAGAGTTTTAAAAGCAGACTCAACCTTGCAAAAGAAAGAATCAGTGACCCAAAGGATAAAACATTAGCAATTATCCAGTTAGAGGAGCAAAAAGAAAAAAATATTGAAAAGGAGTGAAGAAAGGCTATGAGACTTCTACAATAAAATGAAGCAATATTTATGTTCCGCAAATTCCAGGAGGAGAAGAGAAAGAGAAAAGAATAGGAAATATATTTAAAACAATAATGGATGAACATTTCCTGAAGCTCAAGAGAAAAATGAATATCCAGATCCATGAGGCCCAAAAGACCCCATATTGGTTAAACTTGCATAAGGCTGTACCAAGATACATTAAAATTAAATTTTGAAACATCAAAGAAAAAGGAAGAATTTTAAAAGCAACAAGAGAAAAGAGAAAAGTTACATACAAGGGAAACCCCCCTTCCCCAGAAAACTATCAGTGGATTTATCAGTAGAAACAATTCAGGCCAGGAGAGAATGGGATGACATATTCAAAATATTGAAGGAAAAACAACTATCAGCCAAGAATACGATACCCAATGCAGCTGTCCTTCAGAAATGAAAGGAGGGATAAAGACTTTCCCAAACAAACAAAAGCTCAAGAGGGAGTTTGTATTACCACTAGACT
This sequence comes from Hyaena hyaena, assembly GCF_003009895.1. Lineage (NCBI taxonomy): Eukaryota > Metazoa > Chordata > Mammalia > Carnivora > Hyaenidae > Hyaena > Hyaena hyaena. Next base: position 1,072,844 of record NW_024081295.1, on the reverse strand, counting down.
TGCCTTACAAGAAATGATAAAAGGAGTTCCTTGAGTGAAAATAAAAAGATGATAATTAATATCATAAAAACATATAAAAAGATAGTATAAAACTTACAGGTAATAGTAAATACATAGTCAAAGCTAAATTCTGTAATTTTGTAATAGTGGTTCATATTTCACTAATGGCTCTAACTTAAAAGTTTAAAAAATTAAATAAAAATCAACATAGTAAAAATCCATAACTACAATAATCTGTTATTAGTTACACACGATAAAAAAATATGTAAACTGGAACAATAACCTAAAATGTGAAGAGCATAAGTAAAAGTGTAAAGTTTAGGAATTCTATTAACATAAAGTTATTATCAACTTAAACTAGGGTTATAATTTTAAGCTATTTTATGTACATCTAATGGTAACCACAAAGGAAAAACCTATAGCAATTATGCAAGAGAACATGAGAAAGAAACCAAAGTATACCAATATCAAAAAACATCAAAACATAAAAAAATACAGCAAGATAAGAAATAAGAAACAGTGGATCCAGAAAACAACCAGAAACCAATTAACAAAATGACAATAATAAGTTGTTACTTATCAGTAATTTTTAAAAATGTAAATAGATTAACTTTTACAGGCAAATGACACAGAATGACTGAATAGATTAAAGAAAAAAGATCTAACAATATGCTGCTAGAAAAGATTCAATTTAGCCTTCAAGGCACACACAGGCTGGGTGTGAAGGGATAGAAAAAGTCATTCAAACAAATGGTAACAATAACAAAAAAAGCAGGAGTAGCTATACTAACAACAGACAAAACAGACTTTAAAAACGGTAAAAGGAAACAAAGACAAAAGTGGTCATTATATAATGATAAAGGGTCAATCCATCAAAAAGATACAACAATTGTAAGTATTTATGCACCCACCATTGGGGCACTTAAATATATAAAGCAGAATCTAACAGAGCTAACAGGAATCATAAATCATCCAGACAGAGAATCAATAAGGAAGCAATGAGAATGAACACTGCTGGAGACCAGATGGACCTATCAGACATTTACTGAACATTCCATCTAACAACAGCAGAACATGCATTCTTCTCAAACATACAGGGAACATTTTCTGGATAAGACCCTATGTTAGGCCACAAAAAAAAGTTCTAGCAAATTGAAGAAGGTTGAAATCCTATCAAGTATCTTCTCTAACCACAATGGTTAGAAATCAATTACAAAAAGAAAACTGGAAAATTCACAAATACATGGAAATCAAACAACACTTCCCTGAACAACCAATGCATAAAATAAGAAAGGGGAAACTAAAAATTTATTGAGGGGGATGATATTGGAAATATAACATATCAGAACATATGGGATGCAGCAAAAGCAGTTTTTAGAGGGAAGTTCATAGCAAAAAACACATTAAGAAGCAAGAGAGGTAATCCTGAGTTCTCATCACAAAGAATTTTTTTTCTTTTCTCTGTTATTTCTTTTCTTATTGTATCTATATGAGATGATGAATGTTAGCCGAACCTATTGTGGTAATCATTTTATAATATAGGTAAGTCAAACCATTATGATGTATTCCTTAAATTTATATGGCAATGTCAATTACTTGGTATCAGTGTCAATTACCTAATATTACCATTATTTATTTTGGTAAGTGGGTAGATATGTTGGTAGGAGTCTGCCATGCCAAAGGTAATTATTTTTACTAAAGCAGATTAATTTGACCTCATGTACATAGTAGACATTCATTCACTGGGTACATGTGTTCTTTTCTATCTTAATTAGGAAAAAGGATCAGAAACAATTCACTCCCACATGGAATAGACAATAATACACATTCTCAGTGTTTCTTCTGTTCTCTGTCCTGGTATAGTCTAAAAGATCTAGACAATCTAGATGTCCCACAGAATATCTCCTTGATTCACTAAATCAATGACATCATGTTGATCCAGCAAGTGAGAGATGACTGGCATTCTGGAAGCTTTGGTAGCGTACAACAAGCTTAGAGAGTGGAAAATAAACCCTATGAAAATCCCGGGGTTTGCCATAGCAGTAAGCTTTTTAAAACTTCAGTGTTTGGAGTGTGCTGTAATGTCCCTCCAAAGTAAAAGGCAAATTGTTAAATCATGCATTCCATATGGCAAAAAAAAGAAACATAATGTCTGGTAGGCCTCTTTTGGTACAGAAGACAACACCTTCTGTACATAGGAATATGGATCTGGTCCTTATGACTTAAGGAATGGGGATTTGAAGGGTGTTTGAGGGCTTAGTCAATTGAGTGACTAACTTGGGCTCAGGTCATGATCTCACAGTCCATGAGTTCAAGTCCCATGTTGGCCTCTGTGCTGACAGCTCAGAGCCTGGAGCCTGCTTCAGATTTTGTCTTTGACTCTCTCTGTCCATCCTTGACTCGTGCTATGTCTCTCTCTGTCTCTCAAATATAAATAAGCATTCATAATAATAAAATAATAATAATAATAATAATAAAGAATAAGGATTTGGGTCACACCACCAAAGAAACCACTAAGAACAGTAGAAGGTATAGCTGAGGGCAAGGGGAAATTAGAATGGATAATGGCAGAGAGGAAGATAAATGATACCAGTTGTGTTCCAACTACACCGACTATACGTCAGTGATTCTACCTCGAAATAATAACTCTCTTATTTATGAGCATGCTTGAAAAAAATCTGTAAAGTGCTACACACATGTAAGATCAGCCATTAGGTTTGTGCTAACATTTCTATTGGTAAATCAGTTGAAGACTGAAACATTTTCCTGTTAGGTAATACTATACTGAATGTTAAAACTGCATATATTTGAGGGCCAAAAGTAACTGAGAAAATTCCTTAGATGAAAATTATAAAAAGTAAGCCATACAGAAATCCTCCCATAGGAAGAAGCAGGTGATGGAAATGTACAACTAAGTACTTAGTTAATTCCTCTGAGATCAAATAAGAACTCTCTAATCAACTGTTCAGATTTGAAACTGAATATGCCTCCCCTTACAAGCAGCTCTCTTACTTTCTGTAGGAGTGTGCTTAAGGGAGTTACTGCAATATTCATGTTGCAAGTCACAAGAAAGTAAGACCTCATAGTTATTACTTAACTGGGACCCTGGAGCATTACTGTAAAGTAGCTGCCCCCACTTGCAGACCTCCATGTCTCCAGAACTACTTGGTAGAAAGGTTAGGCTGAAGAATGTTTCTGAGCCACAGGAAAAACCAAGTGATGGATACGGGTGCCTGAAATTCAACTACTGTTCATTCATTTTATTTAACCAGCATTTATTGCTTGCCTCTTTTATACCAGCCACTCTGCTCAGCATTTTGAGAGCTTAAAAATGAACAACACATAGACCCTGCTGTTCTGTCCTGAAACTTCAAATCTTTTATGTTTTTTGTTTCTTTGTTTGTTTGTTTAACTCAGTATGTCCTAAATTGTAGAGAGCTTGATTAGATTCAGGGCCAAGAATCTGCTTGTTTCCCAGTTCCCATGGTAATTCTGATGTTACTGATCATTGAATCCCACCTTGAGAAACACTTCTTTAACACGTATCGATGGTTATTTGTAGCTGAAAACAAGACCTTGTGGGAGGAAAGAAATTACAAAGGGAAAAATAGAAGAATGTTATAAAAGCTGTGTTTATGTTATCATTTTAAATTGGGTAACTTTTTTTTTAGCACATTTAGTGAAATGTGAATGAAGGCTCAGGTCTAGATTCAAAGATGAAATTTCATAGAATAATGTGAGATTCAGTCAACATCAGCTTCACCAACTTGGAGAGCAAGTAGTGCCTTAGGGAAGGTCCCTCCTTGAGAACTGTTGCATCTTAGTCCTGGCTGAGCCTCAGCTAGCACTCCCCACACTTCTGTGAGTAGCAAAATAGCCTGTCAGTCGCTTTCCCCTCCAATCTTTTAAGAGCATCAAGGAAATGTATTCAGTTAGTATATACTCCTCCCTCCCTTTCTTCCTTTCTTTCTTCTTTCCTCCCTTCCTTCCTTCATTCATTCCTTCCTTCTCTTCCTCTATCATTCTCTTTCCCTCCCTCTCTTCCTCTCTCTCTCCTTCCTTCTCTTCCTCTCTTCCTTCCCTCTTTCTTTCTTTCTTTCTTTCTTTCTTTCTTTCTCTCTTTCTTTCTTTCTTTCTTTCTTTCTTTCTTTCTTTCTTTCTTTCTTTCTTTCTTTCTTTCTTTCTTTCTTTCTTTTCTCTCTCTCTTTCTTTCTTTTCTCTCTCTCTTTCTTTCTTTCTTCCCTCCCTCCCATCCTCCCTCCTTTCCTTCCTTCCTTCCTTCCTTCCTTCCTTCCTTCCTTCCTTCCTTCCTTCCTTCCTTCCTTCCTTCCTTCTTTCCCTTCTTCCTCCTTTCTCTGCCAGACCCCTGAGAGAATCCTCTGTGGTAAGTGCTCCAAGGAGACAATCAAAAAAGTATTTTTGGTTTTGGTTGTGTTTTTGTTTTTGGAGTGCTGGCACCTTTTTACTTGCTTACTTTGAATCCTCTCCGATCTTTTTCAGTGCACTAGAATTCTGCCATCTGCTTTCTGGAGGCCATTTGCCATTCTCTCGGGGTTGCTGGAAGCCTATAGGCACACTACTTATCTCAGCCTCTGAACAGTTAACCCAATCTCTCTTCATTATAAAAAAACAACCACCAAAAACCCCCACAAAAATAGTTTTATCCTTTAAACCTTTTTTTTTCCTTTTTAAATAAAAATGATGGTCTATCTATGTATTTCTTGGAACTTTTAAAAAATGAGCCTGCTATTATTAGAGCTGCATGTTTAACACAATCACATAGTTTAAAAAATTTATAGCAAGTTAACATCTCTGTTTGTTTCTAATATCAATCCTATGGTCAAAACACTTGTCATAGTAATAAACAATGGCATAATTAGAACTACTTCAATGATTTTGGGTCAATGTATCACTCTCTCAGAGCACACTTTAAATTTATCACAATGATAACCTGGGGAAAATTTGGCTTTTTGGCATTCGCTAGTTTAAGTCGTTATTTTGAGAGCAAATTGTACTCAACCCAGAGTTCAAGTGTAAGAGACAATAAAACGGAATGGCTAAATAAATGGGTTTTGATTGCCTTAGAAAGGTTTAGTCTTCATTCCTCCCATTCCAAATAGTAATGATTTCAGGATTTCTTGTGATTATATACAATATTACTTTTTTCTTCTAAAGTTGCCTATTGAATCATATTATAATTATAGGTTATATGTATTTAATGCTCACTCTGTTCCAGGAACTGTGCTGAGCACATTATGCACACTATGCCACCACGTGGCATATGCTTCATTCTATCAGTGAGAGAATTGAGTCTTGGAGATTTTAAGGGACTTTCTCAAGGTCATATATTTAATAAGTGACAGAACTTGAAATAAAAGCCAGCACTCAGGGAGCATAATTCTTATCACGGTAACTTACCTCTGATACCAATAGCCACCAAGTTCCCTCAAAACTCATAGAAATAATTTCTGAAGGATGGAAGTATACAAGAACATCCATAGCTTCAGCAAGGCCAGAGGAGGATGAAAACTGAAAAAAAAGGACATTAAATATGATGAAAATGCAAGTGCTAGTGACATTAGAGAGAGCAATGCCTGAGAATAGTATGCTCAGAAGCTAGCACCCGCCCCCCCCCCCAAAAAAAAGAGAAAAGTGTGGTAGCTGCATAAGTTCTGATTGGTTTCCTGGTCTGATTGTTTTCAGTTCCTAGAAATGCAGAGGATCTAAGGAAGCAACACATTTGGCATTGTTATAGGAACGGAAGACCAATGTGGCTGTGACAAATGAGCAAGAGGGAGAGTAGTAAGGAATGAAGTTGAAGAGGTAAGTTTAGAGGAGTGTCATGTAGATAGAGTCTTGCAAGCTATAGTGGAAGGGCTGGATTATTCTAAGGGCAGTGGGTAGACATTTAGGGGTTTTAAGCAAAGGGAGTAAAGGAGGTGATTATATAGTTCATATTTTTATATAATCACTCTGAATGCTGTATAATGAATAAGTTGTAGAGGGGCAAGAAAGGAAGCAGAAAGACTAATAAGGAGGTTACTACATTTGTCTATGATGATGGGTTTAACTAAAGAGGTCACAGTAGAGATGGGTGAACTCAAGATATATTCTGGAGTAGAGCCACTAAGAAGTGGTAAACAATTGGATGTAAGGCCTGAGAGAAGATTAAAAAAAAAAAATCAAGGATGACTTATTGAAATGACAGTAGGCAGCTGGTGGTTTTTTGAGGTGAGAAAGATTAGGATCAGAAGCAGTTCAGAGGAAAATCAAAAGCTGTTTGGGATATTTTGAGGTGATTGTTAAAACATTCAAGGGAAGATTTAAGATAAATATTACCTGTTCAAAACATGGAAGCTGGGATTCTAAGTCTCCCTGAAAGAAGTCACAGAAACAATGGGTGGGGAATGAATTTCAGTCAGCAGGAGAGCTAGGCAGAGAAGGTGAGGATGTCCATGAAGATTGGGCATGGAATTCAGAATGGAGGCTAGAGCTCTTTCACAACAGGTTTTCTGGGAAAAATTCATCTCTAGCATCTGGTTCAAAACATAGTTGAACAAATTTTTTTCAGCTGTAGCAATCAGCTATTTCAGTTTAGATATACCCATTGCTCTTGTTGGAAACAAGAAGCAGTGGGCACCTGGGTGGCTCAGTCTGTTAAATGTCTGACTTCAGCTCAGGTCCTGATCTCATGATTCATATGTGAGTTCAAGGCCTGCATTGGGTTCTGTGCTGACAGCTCGGAGCATGGAGACGGCTTCAGATTCTACATCTCCCTCTCTCTCTCTCTCTCTCTCTCTCTCTGCTCCTCCCCCTCTCATGCTCTGTCACTCTGTCTCTCAGAAATAAATAATGTAAAAACAAATTACAAAAAGCAGTGATACAGAGGAGTCTGGTAACAGGTACCTCGTAAGTTCAGAGCACCCCTTTAAATTCACTGGTAATCTCCAGACTCTCAGGTGTTGTTTTTGTTTTTCTGGAAAAGAGCGTCTAGTGCTATATTTACTTTATTGCCAAAGCCCCTTCAATGGCCTCCAGCTGGCCTTTCCTTCCAAGAAGCACTTCCCTATTCTAAGGTGATTCTAAGGTGATGTCCTTTCCTTTAATTGTGTCATGCTGCTGCAACATCTCTTGACCATTACAATTTATTCTGTCAGGGTCCCCCCTCCCTCTGGTAGAGCATCCACTACAACAGCAACTGAATAAATGATTCTAACAATATTGTCTTTAAAGTGAGTCTATAACTTTAGTCACACAAATTATTCTAGTAGCAATGGAATCATTCTGTTTCTCCAAAGACTTCCTTTTTTCGCTCTCTCTCTTTCCATTTTATACATAAGGGGTAGCATCAGCTGTTTGCGAATCCAGAATATTCTATTTGGACCATTCTCAAAGAAACACGTCACTCAAAGCTGTGTCAATAGAGAATTAAAACTTCCACACAACTGGGTATTCAAAATGTAAATACAGCCAGCTATGGCATTTTAGAAACCCCAAAGTAAAAACTTTACCACCAAAAGAAAAAAATAGCTTGAAAAGAGGACAGCAGGACAAATGAGGACAGCTAGTCTTTTTTCAGCTTATTTTTGTTGGATTCATTTTGAGTTTTGTAAACCGAGCTCCAGTTAGATCTTGAGGAAGAAAATCTAACTGACATAATTCACTGAGGCAACCTTCTCACAAAAAGGTTTTGAACATCAAGGCAGCATTAGCAGCTCTCTAGCCTCATGTCTTGATTGATCAGTTTAAACAGGTCTAAATATAGAACTTTATAAATAGATCAAATAAGAGTAAAGAAAATAACATTTTAAGTGTTCTTTACTGTGGAAGTGAAAACAACAATAAAAATCTATCCAAGTAATGTCTAAACAAACCAAAACACAAAATTTCATTCGCTTTGTTTTTCCTCTACCAAATGCATATTGTCTGTCTACAGATGTGTATTATTTTAAAATGCTAGATTATGCAAATAGATATGCTATATAATAACATAAAGCAGAAGATGCTATAAGGAAACCCTGTTTCCTGGGTAAAAATATATAAAATATCATCTTTCTTAATGTCATAATCATTACTCATCTTCTATCCTACTTTTCTTTTCTTTTTTTATGTTTATTTATTTTTGAGAGAGAGAGAGAGGGAAAGAGAGAGAGCATGAGCAGGGGAGGAGTAGAGAGAGAGGGAGACACAGAATTGGAAGAGTCTCTAGGCTCTGAGCCATCAGCAGAGAGCCCAATGCAGAGCTTGAACTCACAAGACTTTGAGTTGTGAGATCATGACCTGAGCCGAAGTCGGCTGTTTAACTGATTGAGCCACCCAGGTGGCCCTGATGCTACTTTTCTAATCTCAACTGTGTATTATATGCTCAAGAAGAAGACAGACAGAATTCTTTTGGGGACTGAAATTATTCCTTCTAGGTGAGAATGCCTAAGTTTTGGGCTAATAATACACTGCATTTGCCAGCTGGCCTTCTCATGTCTGATTATTTGTGGGCATCTGTGACATAATAGAACATCCTACCCTTTATCCATTGGTTTGAAGATGTTGTTTCAGGTTAACAATTTTGTGCCAATATGTAACTTATGAAAAGTTGAAGGACTAATTTTGAGTGTTTACATTTATCCTTATATTATTTAAACAATCTCCACCACATCATTAGGTTCTCAGTGTTAAACTCACAAATAATTATAAAACAAGATAAGAGAGCAACTTAGTTCCTAATAAGAGGCTACCAAAAACCTTGTGTAATTTCTTTATAAGTATTATTTTGTGTGATTTTCAAAAGGGAACACATCATTTTTCTGTAAGAAGAAATTGGCCAATTAAGATCAGTATCTTCAAATAGATTGTTTTGGCTGAATATGTTTCTATAAATTCATCAAAGTATAATATAAATTTCAAAGATGGTAAATAAATTTAAAGTAGTAGGGTACTGCTCCATACATTAAGTGAATAAGTATAATTGCTTGGATATTTCTAACATAGTTTCACATAGAATGACCTCAATGAAAGGGACAAAGAAAACTTTTTAGACAAAAGAGCAAAGGAAAGCCACCACTAGATGTTTATACTCCAAAAGAAATTTGGGAGCTTGCTCTTTCTTCCTTTTATTTCCCCTTGAAAATATTACCCTCAGTTTCTTTTATTTCTAAATAAATACTAAGCCTGGATTTTTAAGTAAAGAGGCAATTATAAGCACATTAACATTTCTACCAGACAGCAATGATAGTGCTGGCCAGTCAACCCCAAACAGAATGCAGCTTGGCGCTGAGCCCTGGGCCACTGCAGTGAGGCACTCTCCTCCCCATCATCCAGTGCAGAGAATAAGCTCCCCATTCTGCTGTGAACTTTCATTTAGGACAACACCATCGTGCTGTAAACCCAGAGGTGTGCTTTTATTTTGGGGTTTTCTCAGTCCCAAATTTCAAAGCCAAAGGCGTGGTCTACACCAGGACTTTAAATAAAGTCAAATAGAATAAAATTCCCTTACTAGCGTTTATTCTAAACTGCCTTGTCCAGATGGCTTCTTACAGGGAGAGGGGAAAAAGGGGATACTCACGCTCTGCTTCCTTTCATGCTGGCGGGCTGTGATTATTGTTAATGACCCACAGCTGTACTAGTTCCCCCACCACCTCTACCCTCTGCCCACCCCCACCTTCCAGCTTCCTTCTTATTTAAGCTTTTCTCCAGTAAGCCCTTCTCAGAGGGAGGTGGGAGTAAGTTTTATGATGGATCAACCTTCAGGACTCTGAATCTGTCTGGTTTCTCATAAAACCTGAACACAGCAGTGGGATTCACTCCAAAGCTTATAGCTCTGCAAAACCAGTCAGACCTACAGTTTCTAATTTTTCTAAATATCCCAACAAACATTTGTGAATTGATTTAAGAAAAGCAGTTTAAACATTAATCTTTTGGATATATCATGAGCTCCATACATGGCTAAAAAATGAGTTGTAACATTATTGTTGTAAGTAGCACTCATCCATTCTTTCATTCAGCATATGTAGAAAGGGACAAGCAGACAGAGAGAGAACTTTTGCTATTAAATATTCTTATGAATAAATCCCTTGTGCTTGCTGCCCCTGCTACCTTCACCACTTCACTTGGTTTATACAAGTTGAATTGGGAAAGGCTTCCATTGAGTGAGCCTTTGGATAAGTAAAGGGCTTGAAATGTTTTTAAGGTGCTGTCTAGTCTAGACGTCTTCTTATATTATAAAATATATCTGTCTTGCTCAATGCCGCCACCTCCCATATCATGTGCCCATTCTACCTGTTCTTGCTGTACATCCTCAGAAGGCAGGATGTGACTATTGCCAGGCAAGGCTTTAAGTTTGTTACTATTTATTAATATTAATGTTACTGACACTTAATGTTGCCATTATTAATATATTAATACAAATGCTTTCGATTCTAATATTAAAATATTATTGATATTAATATTTACTATTACTATCAATGTTAATGCCTAGAGTTTCTATTGCTATGATTTTTGAAGGCTCTGATAGAACTTTTCTCAATTTCAGGAGCTCATAGTTTTTTGATGGTATTGTTGCTCATGTTTTCCACTGCTTTCCAAAGCTGTGAAAGAGGAGAGTAAAACAAGTGTGACAGCAATTTGCACTATCTACACATTGGCCATTGGCCCATTTGTTCTTATTTCGTGTAGCACTTTTTTTAAAATGTGCAAATCACTCCCAATAAAATGCCCTTTTATGGAAATGTGAAATATGAAAATATGTGTTCTTAGAATTCTTCAATTTTCTGCCTCTATGGTCTTTCCATATCTCGTGTTCTTTGAATATATAAAATATATATTTATAAATATATATGTTTAAACCACCTATTCAAACCATAAATATAAATGTAAGTGTAAATAAATATAAAAATAAACCAGGACACACACACACACATGCACGTGTGCGCATGCACTCTATTTCTCCTCTCTCAAACTAGAACTTTTGAAAGAATTGTCTATAATCCCTAACTCTCCTTCTTCACTTTCTTTCATTCACTTACTGCAATTGGTTTTATACTGCTATTTCCAAGACCAACAAAAACTTCTTTTCCCTAAATATAGGGAGCAATTTCCATTGCTTATCTTTCTTGATTTCTTAGCCACATTCAACAGCATTGACTCATTTCCTTTTGGAAACACCTTTCCCTTGGGTCCCATGAGTGTGTATTCTTGTGTGTGTGTGTGTGTGTGTGTATACTCCCATCTCTCAAGCCACTTATCTTCAATTTCTTTTGTAGGCTTCTTTTCCACACCACTCCCTCTTTTACCAGTCTATTAAATATTTGTTTCCTTGGGAAGTTGTCTTAATAAAATTGAAGACAACAAGACTTTTTTAAAA